>NW_028187565.1:1557500-1598249 GCF_964204655.1 Triturus cristatus
AACCCGGGGTGCGGCATCCCCACATGCTGTTGCAGGGATTCTGCTTATGCACAGAACTATGCGCAGGAACCCAGGCCCTCAGTGAATTGTGGTGTATCAAAAACTCACCTCAGAACCCAGAACCCCTTATCCGGCCAGCATCAGTGTCCCATTCGTTATCCGAGGTTTAGCTCGGCGGTCCCAATGTATAGACAACCCAGAACAAGCAACTTAGTATATTTCTCAGGAATGGTGGGAATCAGAAATACCCTTTCGTAATTATTCTCATACCAGTCCACAACAGAATAAACAGAGACACGGTAAAAGTTTAAAGGGTTTATTTTATAAACCTTGTGTCCTAAGATGCAGCAGTTTGGCTAACATTAGCAGCCAAACGATTAAGATCAAAACCATCAGCATAGTTACAATACCATAAAAAATGAAAGGAGTAATCATACTAAAATGACAGTGGATGTAAGCCACCTTCCTTTCGCTAGCAAACTAATAGTATTATTTATTAGACTAGTAAAAGGTCTCTAGGCTTGAATGGGGAACCCCATACCGTAAAGATCAGCTCAGTGAGATCACATCACAGGATCAGCTAGGCTCTGCTCCTGGGAAAGCTCTTCTTCCGAATGTAATGAAAACATGTAACACTGCAATATTAAAAGCACCCGACTTTCAGGTATTTGCAGCTGCGTGCGTGTTATGGCTAAACTAGTGGGCCGATCAACCTGAACTCAACAACATGCACCGTCTAGCGACCCAGACTGTTTCTTTACACTGTGTACAGACCAAGGTCGCTGCTCACTGTTTGGGATGTGAACAACAGACAGTTCTCATGTGAAGCAAAGTCGAGTAAGCATTTCTCAAATTAATAACATGTGACTACAGTGTCGTGTGCAAAAGCAGCAAAAGCGGCAAGATGGCTTTCTAACATCTAACGCGGTTGTGCTAACTTAGCATTGTACATATATAGATAACGATCTTCACTACACCCCCCCTTGATCGGACCACTAACCAGTAGGAGCGCACTTGTGAGGTTCTGGATTTTTAAAAGTCCAGAGGTGTCAGGGAAACAACACCCAAAGACCCCTGAGTTCCTTCCTGTCTCGGTGCACAAATAAACAGAGATGCGGGCTTCTCGATGGTGGCGTCAGAGACCAAGGTTTATTTACTGCAGGGACACAGAAGTCATAGGAACCACACAAAGGCAGAATCTACAAGACTGTTCAAATTGCAAGAAGTGGGTTGCTCCTTAAATACACGAAATATGTCTTTAGGCAACATTACACGAATATTTTTCATGCCCAACCCGGTATCCCAAACAGACAATAAACATACATCAAACAATAATTAGTCGTAGGTTTTCGGTATTCGATCAAGTCTCCTTGTCAGTTTTCCATTCTTTGCCCGATCCTTCCCATCATAAAAATGGTATCCTCCCCATTGTAAAAGCCCAGAAGGAGTGGAGCAGAGCCAGGTGTAAGGGATTAAAAAGCAAGATAAGAGGTGTTTATGGATCGTAAACGGGCACGGCTACCGTATTCGGCCTCTCAATCAGGACAATGGACGCGAGAACTAGTATAGCAGGATTGGCCTCAGGCAGGGGAGGCGGCTTGATTCTGCCTAGTCACGCAGCGTCAGCTTCCTTGGGCTTGAGCTTACGTGTCCTTAACAAGGTGATTCTGCCGGGGTCATCGCTCGTCCATTGACTATGTGAGGGCAAGAAACAAAATGGGTGCCGTATCTAAAATGGATGCCATGATATTACAACAGAATGCCCTATTTCTCAGTGAATTCATGCTCGTAGTGCGGCGAAAACACTGTCATGCATACAATGGATCATTTACGGTTCACTGGTACCAAAATCGTGTCAGTACTACGATACCGACTACACGGGCTCGGATCGCTACAGAACCTCAGACCGTCCTTTTGCCCTTACATAGGCAATAGCTTACTCTATATCAGAGGCCATCTCTATGTTCATCATGTCACTGATATGTTGCTGGAGCATTATTCTATCTCGTGGTGTATCTCGAAAAACAGGTGGTCTTCTTACGCATGTTGAAACACAAAGGCCACATAAGGCAGGACCACACTGAACAATGAGACAGCATGAGAATAAAAATACCAATGCAACACCAGTGACTATCAGAACCTTCTATCCCCATGCAGATAACAGACTCCAGAACCATCCCATTAGTGACCAGTTACCTTCCTCTACATGAATAGAGTCAGAGATTTTGTGTAACTTGGAAATGGCCTTATATACCGTTGGTGCATTATCTGGGATAAAAACACAGCAACTCGATTGGATCATCTTACATACTCCACCTCGATCTGCAAGTAGTACATCGAGGACCATACGATTCTGTAACGTCATGAGGCGATCCGCCTGAAGCTCAGCTGTCAGGTTACTAAGGGCACCCGCAGTTTCGGTAATAGTGGATTCAACTACCCGTGTTAGTTGACGTAAGTTTCTACTGTTGGCCATAGGCCCCCAGAACGGAAGGAAACCCTTGAAGAAGTCTCCTGCTTCTTGGCCAGCAGTGTCTTCCTTATTGAGAACACCTCTCACAACTCTAGTTTTGTGATAATCCGGTGCAGCAGTGTATGTCGGAGGCAATAGTTGAGCGATATAACATGAGCCTGAGAAGTCAGCAGGTAGCCATGTATATGCTCTGTCTTTGCAAACAAAATAGGTGCCTTTAGCAGCTAAAAATGCAGGGGAGGACTGTGACGGGAAAACGTATGTTTCGGTACAGTCGCTCTTCCCTAGTCGAGCTTTCGGATTCCTCCCATTTCCTTGCAAACAGACCTGACCTTGGTGGGGTACGACCCAGATCGGAGTCGAGCTTTTACGTTTGTTCTCACCCAAAGTAATGCCATATTCCGTAACATTCCAACCCATGTAAACTCGCAATTCATCCTTATGAATAAACGGAGTGTTATTGACGTCTCTAACCATGTCAGTAATTCCTTTTACCAAGGCTCTATTAGCGGAGTTATACCTAGTGGAACGCGGAGGTCGCGGGGGATAGGTCTCTAGAGCATAGGCGAACATGGTCTGAAATGCCCAGAATGATCCATTATAACTAAAGGGCAGAACCATATAAGGGATACCCTTGTCCATGGTATGTGGTATTAAGCCACACACCCAGCAGTTCGTTGTGTTAACTACTAGTTGGTGTTGGTGCAAGAGCTGAATGAAAGTGTTATTTATAAACTCAGAGCGTCGAGCTTGCTCATGTGCAGGAAAGGGATGGAAAGAATGAAAAGAAACAACAGTCGGAGAAACGGAAACATGGGGAGATACTGTAGATGTAACAGGTGCAAAGATCAATTGAATACCAAAAATAATTCCGCCTACCAGAGTTATTAAAACAATCAGAAATGTCAGGGCACATTGCATTAGGAAACATTTGCTATACAATATTTCATACAGTTTTGTCTTGCGAGCATTTATGACGTTAGCCCGTCGCAGTTCAGGAAGCTCCATCTTCCACAACCGTTCGCAACGGATGGTTTGTACCTGTTAAAAATTGCTTCTGTCTACCCTGGGAGTTCCCAAAATAAACAGAAGAAACCGACCTTGCGTCTGGTTCCCTGCAAGTTAAAACAAGGCACACGTTACGACCCTACGGTAACCCAGATGGCAAGGTGAGAGAACAACAAAAACAAAAATTTAAAATTACAGAGCGAACTTCCTGACTGAATGGAATGATAAGATCAAAACAGTTTTCAAATAGAAAGGTATTTGTGCAATGTCATTGGTTCATAGAATGAGAACGTAGGTTATATCTGTACTTTCCGGGTCTTGACTGATCTTGAAACAATTGTTCTACAGGTACAGTAATGTTCGAGTCCACAGGTGACGAATGTTCGCCTTGTATAGCACTTTGTTCAGGGTTCGAAGGCACAGTTCCAGGTGGGGTATCGGAGTTCTGTGTTTCAGTTCGTTTGTCCGTTATGTACTCTGCATCACTGAAGGGGATGAGCCTAGGAACAGGTTCTGTCTCGGATACACCAAATCCCTGTCTAACCCAGTTGTCGTAGGGGAGTGGGAGAGGGACACGCTTCGTATGGCTAGCGTGCACCCAATTCTTCCTTCCAGCTAGGCGTACAGCAGTTCTTGTGGCCAGGAGCACCTGAAACGGGCCCACGAATCTTGGCTGGAGGTTCCGGGTTCGCTCAAAATTCTGCACCACAACTTGATCACCGGGTTTCAACGTGTGGCCTGGACTCTCTGTCAGTTTAGGCAAGGATTCAAATACCTGTTGATGAATAAGGCTCAATTTAGCAGTCAGGTCAAAAAGGTAATCAATCAACATTGGATATTCGATCTGTTTGAATTCCTTTGGCCTAGGGACTCCCCAAACATTAGCAGGACGACCAAACACAATCTCATATGGGCTAAGCCCTACTCGAGAGTGTACAGTCGCTCTGGTGGACAATAAAGCTAAAGGCAGTGCGTCTGGCCAAGATAGGCCAGTGGAAGCTTGAATTTTAGCAAGTTTCAGCTTCAAGGTACCATTGTACCCTTCAACCAAACCTGCTGACTGTGGGTGATTCGCACTGTGGAATTTCTGGGTGATCCCCAGACCCGCACACACACTCTTCATAACTTTCCCTACAAACTCACTTCCATTGTCCGACCAAACAATCCGTGGCATACCATACCTGGGGAAGTACTCTTTGAGGAGGATTTTGGCAGTAGACATAGCAGTGTTATCCTTTAACGGATACACTTCAATCCATCTTGAAAAGGCACAGACTACCACTAGGACATATTTAAGATTATTACACCTGTCCATGTGGATAAAATCCAACTGAATCACTTCAAAGGGACAAGAAGGGGGAGCAAAGTGACCAGCTGGGGTTGGGGTTCCCTTGCCAGGATTATGCATCAGGCATACCATGCAATTTTTCACGACTCTTTCCGCACACTTAGTAATTCCATCGTTCTTCCATACTGGAGCTAACATTTTACAGATCCCTTTCGAACTAATGTGCGCCACTCTATGCGCCATCGTGACTACCGCAAGCACATACGCATCAGGTAACATCCAACGCTGCTGTTCGGACAAATCAACCCAACATCCACTTGAATCCATTGTACCCGTTTTCTCCTTCCATTCATTCTTCTCATTTTTAGTTGCTTCATCTTGGATTGCCTTCAGACTTTCAATCGTATTCTCACACATTCCTGATTCAGCAATCTATCTTGCAGACGTTGCAACGTACATTCGACTCATCATGTTCTTCGCCGTCTCTTTGGCGACCTCATCAGCAAACGCATTTCCACGGCCAACATCATCCGTAATCTTTCGATGTGCACTGCATTTCACAATCGCAACTTCATTCGGTAGGGTCAGAGATTCCAACAGGTCATTGACTAACTGTCCATGTTGGATCTTAGTCCCATGGGACGTGAGAAAACCTCTTTCTTTCCACAGACGTCCAAAGCTATGTGCTACGCCGAAGGCGTATTGGCTATCAGTAAACACATTCACTCTCTTTCCCTCAGCTAAAACACACGCTCTTGTTAATGCAATTAATTCTGCAGCTTGGGCAGAATTCTGACTCACTCTTGCGGTCTCAACAATCGTACTCAAAGTCGTAACTGCATACGCGGCCGTCACATCACCATTCTGTAGTTTAAAACATGACCCATCAACGTACAAAGTGCCATCTGGATCGAGTAACGGAGTATCTTTTAAATCAATCCTACCTTTTGTCTCTTCCTCAGTTCTAAAACAACAATCATGAGGCTCTGAATCACTCGACTCTTGGGTAGTCGGCAACAGCGTTGCTGGATTCAATATGTTGCATCGCTTGATCTGAATGTGACTTGCCAAAAGTGTCAGCTCATAACCTGATAGTCTAGCACTGGTGAGGTGTTGAGTTTTCGTTCGATTCATAAGTGTATCCACAGCATGTGGAACCATGACTACTAACATGTTGTTCATGACTAGTCCAGCAGACTGTCGAATAGACACTGCAGCTGCTGCTGTAGCTCTCAAACAACTTGGCAATGCTCTGGCTACCGGATCTAATGTGGATGAGAAATACGGACAAGGTCGCTGTTTGTCACCAAATTGTTGCGTTAAAACACTCAACGCACAACCTTCTCTTTCATGGACATATAAAGTAAACGGCTTACTGTAGTCAGGAGTACCCAACACAGGAGCTGAACACAGCGCATCACATAAGTCGGAGAAGCTCTGTTGACATTCATCAGACCATGGCAAAGGGCTCGGAACACCTTTTCCAGTCAGGGCTACCAATGGTTTTGCCATGAGAGAAAAATTTGGGATCCATTGCCTGCAGTATGACGTAATACCCAAGAACGCACGCACTTCTCTCTGTGTGCTTGGTACAGTCATCTGCGAAATTGCTTTGACTCTCTCTGGGGTCAACCTTCTTCCCTCCTTTGACAAAAGATGACCTAAATAGGTCACTTCTTGGCAACAATATTGTAGTTTAGAAGGTGAAACCTTGTGATGTAAGTCTGACAAATGACGTAATAAAGAAATTGTAGCTGTTTTGCAAGTTTCCTTGTCATCGGCGGCCAGTAAAAGATCATCTACGTATTGGATCAGAGCAACACCAGGAGGAAGTACAAGAACATCTAATTGACTTTTTAATGCTTGGCTGTAAATTGAAGGGCTCTCACAATAACCTTGTGGGGCGCGCTTGAACCTGAAACTGCGACCACCTAAGGAGAAACCAAAAATGTCTCTACTTTCCTCGGCTATCGGGATGCTGAAAAAGGCATTCTTCAAGTCGATTACCGTAAACCATGTGGCTGAGGCAGGAATCAATGTCAATAATGCAGTGATATCTGGTACCACAGGAAACTGCGGAATCACTATTTTGTTAACCTCTCTGAGGTCAAACACAAATCTGTAGATTGGAGGTTTGGAAGGGTCAGTGCGTTTCAAAATTGGCAGAACAGGACTATTGCAGACATTTCCTCTAGTTTCCTCTATCACATCTTTCTGTATTAAGTCCTTCACGATCAGTAAAAGTGCACGTTCACCATCATTTGAAATCCGATACTGTGGAATTCGTGGGAATCTAACATTCGCTTTCAGACTCACCACATAAGGGGGAATTTCCAAAAGACCTACATCATTAGGACCAGTTGCCCAAAGAGTATCAGGGAGAGAACGCAGCTCCGGTGGGAGCTTATTCATTGCCAGGTACATTGGAGAAATGCCTCTCTTACCCAACGTGAGCTGTACTCCCGAAGGAGAACAGTACAGTGTCGCATGCAGGCGTTTCAACAGATCTAAACCAAGCAGATTTTCATTACAACCGGTCGTTAGAATGAGGGGTGCTTCTAGTTCGCATGGCCCAACAGAAATTGACAAAGGACTAGAAACAGGATTGTGGACAGGGGCGCCTGAGAAACCTACTGAAGTGTTCGTTAAGCCAGACAAAGGTGCGCCAGGGAGTTTCGCATGCATAATTGAACTTTTTGCCGCACCAGTATCCAACAGAAACGGTTCGACCACGCCTGATGTAACTACTGCGACATAAGGTCCACTCTGATCAACTGGAACTGATACTACTCCCTCTCTTTGCCTGTGGCTGTCCTAGTACTCGCTTTTATGAATCTCTTCATTATTTTCATAATAATCCTCAACATGATACTGTGAAGATCTACCAAGTTGCGTAGATTGTACATTTCGCTGATCGAAATAATTTGATTGGCGATCAGCCTGTGGAGTCATTGTACCACGTCCTCTACCTCTAGGAGCTTGCATAAACCCACCACTACTTCTCTGAGCTGGGACACCACTGGTTTGTGCGTGCAGTATTGGACACTCGTTCTTATAATGACCCTCCTTTTTACAATAGGCACACTGATTCCATGCTAACTGTTGTCGGGGAAGACCATAATCGAATCTTCGGGACATCCCTTGCTGGAATTGTGGCTGTTGCTGAAACTGGGGTCGCTGCTGTGAATCTGACTGATTTGAGCGAGGCGGGTACGCCTGTTGCAAAAGAAATTTAGTTTTCAGATCTTTTGTCTTCTTTTCTGACTTTTCCTTCTCTTCTTTCTCTCTATTCTCGTAATACTGAGCAGTTGCAAGTATTTGTGCTGTCGTCGACACTGCCCATGCACTTTCAGAATCCTTTAATTTGTTACTAAGCTCAGGCAGTAAATTAAACACGAACTTGTCGACAAACAACCTCTGACCTCCCTCAGTACTCATATCTTGCCCACTGTGGTCTACGAAGGTCTCTTCAAATCTAGTGAAGAAATCAGAGACGCTTTCGTCTTTCTTCTGCTTGCATGCTGATAATTTATCCCAGTTGACCCGTAATGCTGGCATCAGGGTTTTCATCAGATTAATTATTCTACCAGGTAGAGCAGCAATCAGAGGCTCAGGTTTAGCACCACCAACTTGTTGCGCGTCTGCTGCTATTATAGCTGCCCAATCACCTCCTAAGGCAGGGGTCTTCAAACTGTGGGGCGCGACCCCCAGGGGGGCCGTGGAGTGATGCAAAGGGGGTCGCGCCTTCCCAGTCACACTTCTGCCCGGCCCAAGGGCTTCAGCCCCCCCCCCCCCCCCTCCTGTGTCTCAGCCCGGGCTGCTGCAGTGAAACTTGAGCTGCTGGGGGCTCAGCTGGGCAGTGTCTGGAGTCTTATCTCCGGCACCCCCGTGTTTTTCACAGGTCTTTAAAGACCATTTAACATGCCTTTGTAAACTGCTGAGGCTTAGGTTTTTTTGCTGGTTCCAGTACCCCCTGGGTCCCCACTGTGCCTATTCCTTACATTTGGATTTTACATTCACTGCCATAGTGTGAGAATGCATTTCATGGAAAGGAATACAAAGTTGGCTTCCTGGGGGCGCCGTGTATGCCTGCTGCAAAGAACGTGTACCAAGTAGATTACAGAGTGCCTATGATGTGAAGAGATCAGCAGGTTACTGTTTTAAAAAGAGACATCCTTTTGTTACTTGCAATTTATAACTTAAAGTCCTAATATAGAATAGTGAGCTATTAACTTTCATCCTAGAACAGCATGCACACTACAAAGAATACATTATTAGACCATTGATTAATGTTGCAAAAAGGGTTAATTTGGCTAGCAATCAATTCTTATTATTAAAGGAAACTCCCAACTATGCTGTTTCTTTTTCGACTCTGAGTTTGTGCTTCTCCACACCAAGCACTCTTGAACTATACTGCCTACCAGTATGGATGACATGTGACTCCTATACTTTTAGTCCTTTGGCTTATGTAACATTTCCTATACACTGATTTACACACTTATGATTGATTGTCTCTGTGTAATGTGTGTGTGATGCAAAGTGCTCGGACACCCTACACTGGTATGAGTGGCACTATATAACTAATTCAATGCATCTGAGAGTGTGGGGTTATGGAGACTTGGTCACTGTTAAAGGGTGCTAGTGAGAGAATCCGTGGTGGGGGTGGTCATTGGGGGGGCACCAACAAACATTGTCGCACAGGGCACCACCACCACTAAAGCCGGCCCTGGGAAGTATGCACAGATAAGCGCTGAAAATACCGCTTTAGGTGACTGCTTTTTTTGTACCGACTGGGCCATCAAAATAATCTGCTGGTAACCCTAACCATAGGACTGGAAGTTTGTTGCAGGATCAGCACATTATTTATTTCCTTCACCCTCGATCCCCGATTAATGCCGCAATAGTTTAACTTAGATCTTAAAGTCTACGCCCCCGTCAATAACATGCTGAGTTACTTCATGGGTCTGGGAATGCACCCTGCATTCAGACAACTCATTCCTCATTCTCGCCCTTTATTGTCACGCTCACCTTGCACTCACAGTGATCACAATGCACTCACACTGATCACCATGCACTTGCACCATTCACCCGCTCACCTTGCACTCACAGTGATCACTCTGCACTCAAAATGCACTTGTCCTGCTCACACTATACCTCAACCTGCAGTCACACGAGTACACTACTCATCCTGCACTCATGTGACACTTCACTCACCTGTCCCCCTACTACTCAATATGCAACTCACTCAAACAAGCCCATCAGTAATCATACATTCATTCATCCCATTCTGAACTTGCATCCGCACCCAAAATGAGAGAGGACAGCAAGGGAGTGAGAGAATTTGATTGAAGAGGTCAGGGATGAGGAGAAATGTGAATTGCCGAAGAGAAGTGTGGACACGCAAGAAGTGAGTGTGATCCAAAGGTGAGGGCTTCTGTTAGAACAAAGGGGAGATGTGAAAGAGGAATGGGGGGACTGGAGAGGTGTAAGATACAAATAGACAAAAATTTGAATGAAGAGACGAGGTGAATGAGAAGTGCTGAGGGGCACGGGAGGTGACAGGGCCAGAGAGGCCATGAGATAAATGTGAGAGACTGTTAGAGATGAGGGCAGTGAAAGGACAGAATGGCAAGAGGTGATTAAAGGTGAAGTGAGAGGTTGAATGGGGAGAGTTCAGAAGTTGTAAAAAGGGGTGAAAGAAAATGACCTGCAAAGTGAGAGAGGGATCCGGGGTTAGGAGAGGAGAGAGGGATGGAAGGGAGGGGGTGAGAGGAAAGCTGCATGGGTAAACGGCTTAACTCTACACAAAACCGCCAGGGTTTTAAGGGACCCCTGCTTCTTCCGGTCAGGGCCAGGTGAGCTTCTAATGTGGCAGCACGTATTGCTGCAGAGTGGAAGGCCCTTCACAAAGGTTGACTTGAAATCTTTCGGATGATAATTGCTGTATTTTGGTTATAAATGGGTACTGATTGGGTGAAATCTTTCCTCAGCGTTACTGTGTGTAACAAATATCAAAATAATGAAGCAATGCTATCCCAAAATACGCGGCATCACATAACCTCATTTACATTTTCATCCCACGCAATTTAGTCAACAGGTTTAGACATTTTTGTCAGGAGGGGGTCCTTACGCCTCAAAATGTTGACAGGGGGGTCTCGGCATCCAAAAGTTTGAAGACCTCTGTCCTAAGGCGACTGGGTGGTTCTCTTGCCGGATCTTGGCCCATATGGGTTGTGGCACTACATTACCAAATAGCATTGCGATGTCTGCTAATTTCATGACACACGCTTGAACTGTCTGCGTTAACTCTTTATAATATCCAGCAGGATTCTTACGCGGGTCTGGTAACGCCTGTTTTACTGCTAATACTTCGGCTCGCTTCCAAGGGATGTGTATCCACACTCTATGGAAATGTGCCGGAGCAGCTGCAATCCCATTAACCGCATCAGCTTGAACTGCTTCGCGCCATATGGGTGGAACTTCCCTCATCGGATATTGACCTCGTCTTTTCCTAGTAATCGGAGAACCATCAGAACCCTTTAGAGACTGAAGAGGAGAGTCATCCCTATAAGCTAAAATCAGTTCTATCGCTCCCCTTACTTCTGAACCTATCACCATTCCTGCGGCGAACTTTTGCTGAATATTTATCAAATCAGAGGGGATGGACTCTAAGTCATCATCGTCCCATTCCTCACGCACAAGAGAACACATCACGTCAAAGACATAACGTTGAGTTGGTTCATTCCATTGCATAAATGTATCTGACACTCTTTGTGCATCATACTTCGCAGCTTTCGACATCCACCTAAGAGCTGTCGAATCTAACATTTCTCGTTCCTGGGGACCAGGAAACTGGCTACGTCTCTGTGTAGAGTCAGAAACGGGAGTCCCAATTAAAGACCTGTAGAGAGGAGTTAAGATATTAGTTACAGAGTCGGTTATTTTCCGACGAACAGAAAGCGGAGTCAGAATGGTTACAGAGTTCGGGAACAGGGCAGCCGGAGCAGATGAAATGGTAAGGGTGGGAGTAGCAGGTAAAGCAGTTGGCGAAACGATAGGCAGAGGCGGAATAGGCAACCCAGGAAGAGGGGGTGCCGAAGGAACATTAACCACAGGAAGGACAGGAGCTTGAATCAAAGGGAGTGGAGCAACTATTCCAGGCTGACCAGCAGCTGGCTGTACAACAGGTAGTAACTGTGGCGCTGCAATACCCTGTGCATACGGTGGGGGTGATCTCAACAGATAAGACAACAGAGGATCCTTTTCAGGGTCCTCTATCGGCTTAGCAGGACAAGATGGCAAGACAGGGTAGCATTTGTCAATCGCCAAATTATGTTTTCTATTCGCCATCTCCATTGCTTTCTCAGTCTCGTTGACATGCAGCTGTCTAGCAGACTCCATTAATGTCAACCCTTTCTCTTTCTGTTCCTTCTTCGTCTTCCTAATTTCTCTCTGTTTGGCTTCTTTACGCCACACACGAAAAGAATCAAACATTGCCGGCCGGGCTTTCTTTTTAAACAACTTCATTTCTAGATTGTCTAGAATTTCAATTTCAAAGCTACCATGCGGTGGCCAACTAAGGACACCATCTTTTCTGGTATAACGGACCCACACTTCATTATAAGCGATAGGACCTACACCGTGTTTACAATAGAGCTCATATGTAGGAGTTCAAAATGCGCAAAGAACTTTAGGCCTACCAAATGAACCGATACCAAAACAAAGATTATCTTAACAAGAGCAACCAATGATAATCTACGAATTCAAAAACAAACGTATCCAGAGAGCAAAACAAGAGCAACAAAGCACAACCAGACTGAGCGCAACCCACTTAATACTTAACTGAAATATGGAAGACGTCACCAAGGAGAACCCGTCTACGTCTCGCCGTACTAAGGTCTGCACCTCGGGTCCAAGACAGGGCGACAGTCAGGGCAGCGGTCCTCTGTAGCCGTCTAGGAACGGGAACCCTCGTGGAAGATATCGTCGGGCCACTTTTACGACATACAGGGATCGATGAAGCGGGGTACCTCCCTCCGGAATCTTCACACGAAGCTCCTCGAAATTTTCAGGCTTTGGACCGGTACCGGATGAAGTCGCCCCACGTTGGGCGCCAATTTGAGGTTCTGGATTTTTAGAAGTCCAGAGGTGTCAGGGAAACAACACCCAAAGACCCCTGAGTTCCTTCCTGTCTCGGTGCACAAATAAACAGAGACGCGGGCTTCTCGATGGTGGCGTCAGAGACCAAGGTTTATTTACTGCAGGGACACAGAAGTCATAGGAACCACACAAAGGCAGAATCTACGAGACTGTTCAAATTGCAAGAAGTGGGTTGCTCCTTAAATACACGAAATATGTCTTTAGGCAACATTACACGAATATTTTTCATGCCCAACCCGGTATCCCAAACAGACAATAAACATACATCAAACAATAATTAGTCGTAGGTTTTCGGTATTCGATCAAGTCTCCTTGTCAGTTTTCCATTCTTTGCCCGATCCTCCCCATCATAAAAATGGTATCCTCCCCATTGTAAAAGCCCAGAAGGAGAGGAGCAGAGCCAGGTGTAAGGGATTAAAAAGCAGGATAAGAGGTGTTTATGGATCGTAAACGGGCACGGCTACCGTATTCGGCCTCTCAATCAGGACAATGGACGCGAGAACTAGTATAGCAGGATTGGCCTCAGGCAGGGGAGGCGGCTTGATTCTGCCTAGTCACGCAGCATCAGCTTCCTTGGGCTTGAGCTTACGTGTCCTTAACAAGGTGATTCTGCCGGGGTCATCGCTCGTCCATTGACTATGTGAGGGCAAGAAACAAAATGGGTGCCGTATCTAAAATGGATGCCATGATATTACAACAGAATGCCCTATTTCTCAGTGAATTCATGCTCGTAGTGCGGCAAAAACACTGTCATGCATACAATGGATCATTTACGGTTCACTGGTACCAAAATCGTGTCAGTACTACGATACCGACTACACGGGCTCGGATCGCTACAGAACCTCACTTGCAGAGAACGCAGAGTTCAAGTTTGATAGAACGGAACCAAGGGCATGAACTATAAGTCCATATAAGGTAAGTGAAAAAGTTCAAAGAAAAAAATAAGGAAATACATTTTTTTTTAAAAGGAGTAAAAAAACATGTTAAGGATAAAAAAAAAACATCATTGAAGGACGTAGGACGAAACGAAAGTGCAAAAGTCAATCCATCAATGTATAAGCACAATAAGTTGCAACAGTTTCCAAGAGAAAATCATTGGAACATTCCGCAAAATTATCTGCCATCCAGTTCAGGACGGGGAAGGAACATACATGCTCCTCAACCACCGGAGCCGCCAACACCAGACGAGGACAACTGGCGTGTTCTTCAAGATAACTTCTTGCTAAGAAGTCAATCGCAGCCGTTCCGATGTCCCAATTCCCAAGGACTCCATGCGCTGCTCCACAGGCCATAATCCCGACGCCAGAACAGTCCAACTCATGAGCCACTAAGGGGCTCATCAGTCGATCATAATCCGGGGCAGGAGACACTGAGTTCGACAGACACAAATCCAGAGCCCATTGGAACGGACAAGCTAGGCAATGAAAGACGGGCTGCACACAAGTAAAGTAAGGAAACTGGAAGGACAATCCATAGGCTATGCTTAGAGTTGCCAGTGGTAAAGTGCCATAGTATTCAAGCATCCGGTTACGAAGATGGAGCAGCCGGACAAGTTGTGCATCCATAGCGCAGGGCGCAGATCAACAAAAGTATTCCAGCTATGAGGGCGAGAAGTAAAGGGAGACTTCCAAAGACGCTGGAAAAAATAGAATGAAAAAAGGCCGGGATCACACCAAAAATAGTTTGAAAAGAGGTCACGAGGCCGGAGCCCACAAGTTTAAAAAAATGAGCTATGCCACTTGTTGACGAGGCATTAAAGATAGTCTGAATCAGGGTCCCAAAATGAAGTGGGAGATCAGTATTCAAAAGCGCTTGTACCTCAGTGCGGGTGTTTGCTACGTGAAGGACAACTGTTTCTCGGGAGGAAGTCAACGCGACTTCTTTTTGAGACAATAGAGCCCATATTCTGCTCATCTTGTTGAACTCTGCTTTCAAGGTTGGAATGGAAGGCCAGATGGATACATCGAGCCGGCCATGCGGGGGTGGGAAAAGGACGTTATTACAGCAAACTACTCTCTGTGATACAGTCACTATGTAGGGTATTCCCACTAACATCCCACAGCAAGCTTCATTATTTAATAGCAAATAACTACCGTTAGCAAGCAGCGTGAAAGACGGTGTTATAACTGGCACAGGAATCCCTTTCAGGACGCAAGCTAAATTAGGGGCTTGCACATTACATGCACCATGCAATTGAATGTGCCTACATACAACAGAGTGATCCGGAGCGGAAGTGCACTCTTCACCTTTCAAGTAAACCTCCTTGCTGTCTCTCACACATCTATACGTGAATGGGAGTGACCAAACTTCGTGCAGGAAGGCAGTACCAAGTTGTTCATATCTGCCTAGAGCATAATGTTTCATGCACAAACTGAACTTAAACAGGGGGAACGGTAATGTGATCAACCCATGTATAAGCCACACAGCAGAATTCAATTCAGCAACAGAGAAAGGCAAAGGTTCTAACTTTTCAATGTGCAGTAAGGAGTATGTAGCATCCTTCATGGACATGAACTGTTGTTTCGCAGTTAAATTAAAAGGAAGGAACAAAGATGAAGTGTTCATGTAATCCCAAGGGACTTTCCCTGCCTTTAACCTCTTCCATGCCCATGACGAGATAGTCTCGTCATGGAGCACGGTTGCGCTGTGCCCATGACGAGACTATCTCGTCATGAACCCCGCCCGCTAATATAACGCCCGGCACAGGAGGGGGAAAGGGTGGGGCACTGAAGAGGTTAACGTTTGCAACGTCCATGCAAATTGCATAATAGAACGCAATTGATTTTGACCATGATACAATACAGATAAATCATCCTGCACAATGTCTACCACAGATGATACAATATTATCTAAGGTATAAATTCTAGAAGATAGGGTGTTAATACTATTATCTATAACAGCCAACACCTTTTCCATATTGGCTTGATCAATAGCATGTAATCTGGATGCAGCCTTGTTAGACCTGGCACCATTGGCGTGGGTCACCCTTCCATTTTTGTCTGTGCCTCAATGTGTTGTTGTGTTGGTGTTAGCTGCTCAGGGCACTGTGCCACTGCCATCCAGTGCCACAGTGCAAGTGCTCCATATGGTAAAATGTATTATGTGAATTGACTTCCCTGTTTGGCTTATTTGGTTTACTGTCAGTCCCTAGTAGAGCGCACCAGGGGTGCCAGGGCTTGTAGATACAAATGCCGCTAGTGGGCTGCAGCACTGGTTGTGCCACCCACAGAAGCGGCCTAGTAAAATGCGTCTAGGATCTGCCACCGCAGAACCTGCGCGCGGTCTGGTACCGTCGCGCTGACTGAGCAAGTGTCCCCACTTGCCAGTCCCTAAACCTTCCATTAACTACATGTTAGTCCCTCCTCTGGTAGGCCCAAGCGCAGGGTGCATTGTAGGCATAAGGTAGGACATGCCCTGATGTGTGTGGCATGTCTTAATAGTGAATTACAGCCATTTTCGTTTTTCACTATTGAAGGCTACCTGCTCTGGGGAACAACCTTTACAACGCAACTTTTACAACGCACTACCTTTACAACGCATTTTTTACAACGCATAATCCATTACAACGCATGACATTACAACGCATGACACTACAACGCATTTTTAAAAACTACCTTTACAACGCATTCCATAACAACGCATACTACCATTACAACGCATACCATTACAACGCATAATATTACACTACACTATCCAACACTTACCCTACTGTTGCACCCCCTGGAGTTAGAATAGTAACTTTTACCCCTATACTATCCAACACTTACCCTACTATTGCACCCCCTGGAGTTAGAATAGTAATTTTTACCCCTATTCTATCCAACACTTACCCTACTGTTGCACCCCCTGGAGTTAGAATAGTAATATTTACCCCTATACTATCCAACACTTACCCTACTGTTGCACCCCCTGGAGTTAGAATAGTAATCTTTACCCCTATACTATCCAACACTTACCCTACTGTTGCACCCCCTGGAGTTAGAATAGTAATTTTTACCCCTATACTATCCAACACTTACCCTACTGTTGCACCCCCTGGAGTTAGAATAGTAATTTTTACCCCTATACTATCCAACACTTACCCTACTGATGCACCCCCTGGAGTTAGAATAGTAATTTTTACCCCTATACTATCCAACACTTACCCCACTGTTGCACCCCCTGGAGTTAGAATAGTAATTTTTACCCCTATACTATCCAACACTTACCCTACTGTTGCACCCCCTGGAGTTAGAATAGTAATTTTTACCCCTATACTATCCAACACTTACCCTACTGTTGTACCCCCTGGAGTTAGAAAAGTAACTTTTACCCCTATACTATCTAATACTTACCTTAAATGCAATTTAATATTATGCGTTGTAATGGTATGCGTTGTAAAGGTATTATGCGTTGTAATGGAAATGCGTTGTAAAGGTAGTTTTTAAAAATGCGTTGTAGTGTCATGCGTTGTAATGTCATGCGTTGTAATGGATTATGCGTTGTAAAAAATGCGTTGTAAGTGCATGCGTTGTAAAAGTGTGCGTTGTAACGTCATACATCCACCTGCTCTCCATAGGCCAGAACGGGCTGCTGGGATCACTACACGCTGTGACCCCAGTGGACTCAGAAAGTCATGTTTAGTATGCCTGAACTCAGAATAATAAAATACTTCTTTTAGCAAAGTTTATTTTAATATCCTGTGTTTGTAAATACTGCTTTTAGAAAGTTAGTATTTACTGATCTGACCATCCAGTCCGCCTCTGCGTGTGTGTGTGTTCTGCCTAGCAACAGTAAAAGAGCAGGGCTGGGGGATTCCAAGAGACAGGTTGGCTGCCAGGTGGTGGGTAGAGAGATTACACCGGGATGGGTGGGAGGAGTACACCTTGACTCTTGAATAGGCCTGTGATCTGCCACCACAATGCCGGCTCCACCCCCTGTGGAGCGTCTGATGTCTCTGCCCTGCTGCTGAAAAGAAAAAGCAGAGTCACCACAACAAAGTGCTCCAAGACTGGACTGAGCCAGACCCAGGCCCCCTGGCGACAAAGAACAAAAGAATTGTGCTAT
Source organism: Triturus cristatus (assembly GCF_964204655.1). Taxonomy (NCBI): domain Eukaryota; kingdom Metazoa; phylum Chordata; class Amphibia; order Caudata; family Salamandridae; genus Triturus; species Triturus cristatus. The sequence continues at coordinate 1,575,476 of NW_028187565.1, forward strand.
AAAAGCAGGAGCCCTGCTCCTAAGAAATCAGATCCAGATTGAACCACGAAGGAGCTCTGCCCGACTAGAAGGACCTGGAAGAAGCTGAAGGAGGAGTAACTTTCCCTGACCTGAGGGATTGGCCTGCAGTAGGTGCCTTGCTGAGGAAGGAGAGGAAAAAGACTGAAAGAGACTTTTGCACTTTGTTCTTCAACTATCTTCAAGGGCTTGGAAGAAGAGCTTGCCCCCTGAACTGAACCCCAGGACCAGTGGGTTCACCGTGTCTCCGCTCGTCTGAGAACTCGAGCCGTGTGCTTTCTCCCGCCGGAGTGCTCTGCGCACCTTGCCACCCCTCCTAGGGCCGTGACACCCAGAAGCCTGGCCGCTTCCCCTCGCCGAGAGCCCCGCTCTGCCTGAGTCGCTCTGGACCCATCGAGGCTGGCCGCCCCGCTTCCCTGTCACCTGCCTGCCACTGGAGCATGCCTGGTGCCCTCTCGCCCTCCCGCCGGATTTCTACTTGGGAAGTGAAATCAAGCCTCGGACGGCCGCCCGTACGTCGTAACGTATCCGGCCGCCCGCTTCACCTCCCAGCCTGAGTCTGACCGTGCCGCCCTCCGCAGTGACCTCCCGCACAGTCCGTGTCGGAGGCCCTGGGCCGCACCTGTCTACCGAGAGCCGCCCGCTGAATTCTTGATCCGGAGACCCGCGAGGTGCAGAACCTGCATCTCCCCCGAAGACTCGTCCAAGCACATCGCACGTTCCCAGGTACAGTGAACTCTCTATCGGACTCGGGGTCTGCAACGTTCTGATTTCCCCGTATCACTGTACCCCGGGTGCACGGCGAATCATCGTGACTGGACCGACTCAACCGAGCCCTGTGAAGCGCTCGTGATCGAATAAATTACTGAAGAAAAGAACAGTGCCTAATTATCATCTTGTGGCTCCCATTTCGCAACCGTTATTTATGGTCTTGTACATGCCTGCGTAACCAAGAATCCTTTATATAAAGTATACGTATTTTTGATACAACTTACGCCTGGTGTCCGTTTGTGGGGGATCGTTGTGATTTACTGTGTGTTATTATATCTGCTTAACCGACAGCGCCCTGAAGTTTAGCCCTGACTGCTCGCGCCACACTACCTATAGGGTGAGCAGGGGTTGTTCTGCACGGGTAATTCTCTCGCCCTGAATAGAAGAAGGGACCACTGCTTGTCACAAGTACCTACCTGTGCCAACCAGAGGTTCCCCATTCTAACAAGCCTCAAGTTGTGATAACTTCCAAACTTCGTTGTAAACAGCATACACCCATCTTTTGGACCTGCCAACAGCAGGACCCTTAACAAAATCATTCAAATCTATTTTGTCATTTAATCGTGCTAAATGAAGTTTAACAGATGCTTAAGTGGAATGTTGCAGCCAAGACTGGCATAACTTCCCTACCGAGTAGGTAGTTACAGTGTGAGAAGATTCAAAACGGGGGTCTACACGAACCTGTGTATACTCCTGCTTTAAATCCAGAAACCGATGTTGACAGGAATCCAAACTCGTTTGCCACACCAACCACCCTTCTGGATTCAGTTCAGAAATATTGAAGGATGTGTTGGAAACATACGTCTGCAACATAGCAAGGGATAGATTCGTATGATTACCCCAATTTGGATAAGCACCCAGACCCGGAACGGAGGGAGAATTTAATCTTTTAGAAGTAGCCAATCCAAAACAGGTTGTCTGAAAAATGGACGAATTTAAAAATAACATGTGATTCGGGATAAGACAGGCACGATGCAAAGCTTCTGTTCCCTGTACTTGCCATGGTTTGGAGCCCCAAATCGATTTAAGATCGACAGTAGCTTTCCACAGATCATATCCGCCAATTGCCAACTCGTCCATAAAGGACTTAGAATACAACAATTTAGTGTGTGTCAGTCTAACTTTAGAAGCAGACTCAGGCGCAACCTTAAAATAAAAGGAGGCCGGATTCAACACACTAAAATCAGAAAAATAGGTGAATTTATCCACTAACGTGGCAGAGCTGCCCATCCTAGGGGCGGGGCAGTGTTCCCATTGTGTATAATTTACAAAATTTCTAAACGTATTTGCTTTGTGTAGGAAATGCGTGCCATAATGTTGATAACGAAATTGCTCATCATAATTAGCAGTATATAAATACAAATCCTCAGCATCAAATGCAGCATAATATTTCAAATCAGAAAACAGTGCTTCTATGGCTTGAACATCCCAGTCATCTGAGCGAATGTTCTGCTTAACGACATCACCCATAGAAACACGAAATACATTTGGCACATTAATTACTTCAGTGGGGCCATGAATTTGAAATTTTACAGCATCCCAAGCGATCCCATCACGTACAGGCCAGGCAGTAATGTTCACAAAAGTCTGGTCCCTTTTCATAATATGTGATGAGGAGTGTGGGGCCAAAGTTCCATCAATAAGTCGAATTGTAGATCTTTCTTTCAGGTAGTGTCCATTGATTAGTCTAAAAAACACTACCACAAAGCCAATGGACATAAACAAAAAAATACATATGAGCACCAGCCAAATGTAAGTCCAAGGGGGAATTAAAAAATGTCCTTTGAACCAGGCCACAAAAATCGAAACTTTGGACGGGGCAATGGAAGTCATTGAATTAGAGTCAAAAGAGTCTTGTGAGTGGGCAACTGTGGTGGATTGTAAAACAGGCAAGGTAACATCCGCAGGATAAGCATACTCAACATCTTCAGGCGGACCACTAGGTGTTGGTGGCAATAAGGGACCAGTAATGGTATGCATCTCGATGGCAACATCAGGCACTGTGTCAGAAGCTCGGGCCACAACAGAATTTCTCAGCATCGAGGGGCAAGAAACTGCCGGAGTCATACTAAGAAGAATCGGCCACTCGCTGTAGCTTGACATTGTCAATTGAGATGTACCTGTTATCCTTTCGACCAGGAAGTGGAGGTAAAATGACTGTTCTAGTACCCTGTACTCCAAGCACTGGAACCGGTGCACGATAAGATGGGCCGAACTCCTTCTTGTTCTCCACCTTCTCACGGACCAGATCACCAACTCGAGGTAGCCAGCCGACTACCGGAACCTGAAGTTCAGCATCAGATGAGGAGGGTACGTGTTCCTTCGCTAGACTGTCTCTGGCTTCTTGAAGATTCTGCAATACAGCACAGTGTTCATCTACGTGAAAGGGTGCAGCCGCCGCCTCCATGTCTAGACCATCAAGGTCTGGGACAAACATTCGTACACCAAAGAGCATCATGTATGGGGTCCGCTCACCCAGACACCTTCTAGGGAGATTATTAAGTGCACGTTGCACGTCATACAAGTGGGCCAGCCAGTTCCGGCCAGTACCCAAAACTCTGGCTGTCAAAGATTGCTTTAAGTCACGGTTCATTCGCTCCACTACACTATTACCCTCAGGCCGGTATGGAGACGAAAATTTGACTTGGACCCCCAAATTTCTCATGGCTTCTTTGTACGCTTTGAGGCGAACGCAGGGCCCTGATCAGAATGAAAGGTACCACATGCAAAACTCCCAACAAAGACACACAAATCTTTTATGACAGTGCTAGAATCAGCACTCCTTTGTGGCCACACCCACAGAAAACGTGTGCACGAATCAACTGCAACCAAGATGTATTTGTACGCAGTATCAGAGGTAAATGGACCGCAATGATCTAAATAAACACAACCCATTGGCTTATTAGATATGTACAACTGAGTTTGTGGTGGGCGCGCCGCAGTTGAAGGTTTAATCTGCTGGCAAATGTCACAATTAAGAACATAAGCTCTGGTTTGTTTATGCAAATCGCACCACCAGTAACGTTGTTGTAGCAGAGATACAGTAGCTGCAACGCCGGCATGCGCGGACGCCATGCCCTCGTGAGCCGCTAATATCAAAGAAGGTCTGCAGTCCGCGTTGGGAATCAATCTGTCACCAACGTCATTAATCCTCACTAATGGGACGTTATCAGGACTTAAGCGATAATGATAACGAGCAGGGAACCCTCTCGGAAATTTTGTTCCCTGCTCTGTAGCAGCAATACCTGCCAAGATGTCATCATCGATCTTACTTTTGGATCTTGTAACTGCTGCTACTAAGTATGTTGCCACTGCTGTTTTTGCTGCCTCGTCAGCCAGGCTGTTGCCGACAGCATGGACACCAACTCGTTGGTGACCAAGAGTGTGAATCACATTCACGAGAGGCAGACGTTCTTTAAGATCTGCCACTCGAACCCAAAGCAGTTTATGCTTAATCGTGCTACCTTTGGAATCATGGTAGTCATTCTGAGACCAAAAATGTAGATTGTCGTTGTAAGATTGAACACAATAACAGGAGTCACTAACTATAAGGGTAGTGACTCGGGGATCAGCAAACTCTAGTGCTAGCACTAGAGCCCGAAGCTCCACCAACTGCACGGTACAATCACCCAATGACTGCGTATGCACGACATCGAACTGGAATTCTCCATTTACGAAAGTACCGACCACAATTGCGCAAGCCGCTGAATAGGCGTGCTTTGATCCAGTTGCCGGTTGCGCAGAACCGTCAGTGTATATGACACAATGGTAATCCTCGAGCGGGCGCAAGGACAGAGGAGCTGGATGAACGAATTCATACTGCAAAAACTCCTGAGTCTGAAGTGCCGCGTCAAAGATATATGTGACGTCCGGTGATGTCAAGGAAGTGGCCCATTGTATCCACCTTGGATGCAAAGCCTTAGAATTCGGTACACTTTCTTTTGTCACCGCCTCAAGGGCAGGATATGGTGTTACCACCAACATGCGTTTACCTTGTGATAGCGCTCGTTCTTTCAGAATCGCCATCTGCACTGCCGTTAGAACTTTCTCGACAGCGGAAAATCGCAGTTCAGCCGAAGTGTACAGGTGAGATTTGTAAGCAATGGGGACGGTGTCGCCCTCATTGAACGTTAAGTATGTGAAACCAACTGCGCCGGGCACGATTCTTATGACCACGTTAGTGTGGTTATCACGCGTCAGTAAGTATTTAGAAGCAAGAAGATCAGCTTGCAATGACTGCAATATAGCTGAATGCTCTGGCAGCCAAGAAGATTTGGAAAAAGTAGGTTGTACCAAGGCATAAAGCGGCTTGATACGCTGGGCATAATCCAGGATGGAAGTTCGACCGAAATTCAGAAAACCCAGCAGAGATTGTAATTTCTTCAGTGATGTAGGAGCACGGAGGCATGCGCACTTCTCTAGAAAGTGCGGAGCCAGTCCTCGACCTTCATTGTTGAGTTCGTACCCCAAGAACAACACTGTATATTCCGCAATGTGTGACTTCGCAAAATTAAATTTGTATCCGAAGTCTGCAAACAAAACAATAATGCGATCAACGCGATGGAGATGCGGGTCCAACTCGTCATCTGTGAGATAAATGTCATCCACATACGAGTACGCATCAGGGTCTACACCCTCTAAGAGAGAGACCACGCGAGTGGCAAAGACTCCAGGGCTGTTCTTATAGCCCATTGGTAATCTTTTGAATTGTTTTTGTTTGCCACCCGAGGTGAACGCCGTCCACTCACTGCTAAGAGAGGACAGGTTATGGCTATAAAAGCCATTGGAAATGTCAAGTGTGGTTTTAAACCTTTTTCTCACGAGACTATCGACGAGAGCCGAACTGTGGGTGTTTTGTACTGCACATGTCCGGCAATGAGAGTTTAGGTGCCGGTAATCCAAAACTAGGCGGTACGACCGTCAGGCTTCGTCACAGTGAACAAAGGATTATTCATAGGTGACACACATGTTTCAATTACTCCTTGATATTCTAATTGTTCAAGGATCGACGCGACGTGAGGTCCAGCTTCGCGACACATGGGGTATTGGGGTTGAGGTTGGGGCGTGGTCCGCAACGGAATCTCATGGCCGGGAGACAATTTATCCCAGCCAACCTGATTTCGATATAACGCAGGTGCAAGCACCTGAGCCCATTCCTCGGCGTACTCTTTAGCTTGGACCTTCGACACTGTGTGCGCAAAGGACGGAAGGATTACTTCCTCCCCTCTAGGAGCAGCTAAAATGAAAGCCGGGGGCCAATCTGCCTCTGCCAACAGAATATCATAGGAAGTGGTCAGATTATCCCAAAAAAAACCTTGAATTGTACGTTGTATGTCACCTTCAATTTGAATGACTATATTATACAGTCTATTAGGGGGAGACACCCGAGTATCAGCAGTTTCAATATTCACGAATATATCAGTTGCTGTCGCCACCAGATATGGACGCAGTGCTTGTCGCACTACTGTAACTTCCGCCGCGCTGTCTAGCAGCGTTAGTGCCCATGTCAGGTTCTGAAGCTGCGTCCGTACCATCTGAGGCATACCTCGCTGTCAGCGCAGCAACTTTCTTCTTTTGAAACGGGGGTCGTTGACGCGCAGACTCGTCCTGCTTGCCTTTGCCGTCAGACTGGCGGGGTTGCTCACGACCTTGGGCACCCCTTTCTTTCCCACGGTCTCCGCCACCAGATTGTGAAGCCGATGTTTCCTGTGAAGAACGAGGAGAGCGTTGTTCAGAAACCTGAAATCTATCAGGTGACTTAATACGAGATCGATCGCGCAGATCATATGTGCGTTCGGTAGACGACTGTACCGGTGAGGCAGGACGTGACCCCTGTTTCTGTTGCTGTTTCCCCTGTTTTTTAGCTCTCCAACTTTGTTTAGGAAAGTTGGGGCATTCGTCTTTCGTAGTAGTCTGCTGTACTGTATCAGGAATGATCACAGTCGGTTTTACACCCAAGGCACTACGACCCACGGTCCTATATGCCTTCGCAATTACTTTAGCAAACTCTTTGGGCTTGTCGAGATCATCCACGCGGTCCATCATATTTGCAACTTGGAACTGCATGGCATCTCCTTTGAGGTTGCCCATCACCATGGAGCACACCACATCGAAGCTGTCGACAAGCCTCATTCCCAATTCAATAGCATCCTCCGCACCATGATTCTCCTGAACCTTTTTGATAACGGATGGTAGCACAGACATAGACGGAGTGCCATAGCTCTTCGAATAGGTCGCGGCAAAGACCTTACCCCAGCTGTCACAATCGGCCTAATCCGGGACCAGGTCTTTAGGCAAAGTAATGGTGAGGATCCTGTGTTTCTCCACAGGAGATGTATTTGGAAAAACCGCTTCCAGCTGGTCAAATTTCTCAGCAAGCCAGTAAGGAAATTCATCCTTACTCTGGGGGCGCTTGCCGACCACTGAATTAACCATAACAGGACTAATAACCACCGCGTGGTGGTCCGTAGGTTGTCCCTCAACAGCAGGTGCCCCCACCTGCACGTTGCGTGACACGTACTGCACTAAAGCCCTATGGACTGTAATCAGGGCTGTGTGTAGTACACGCAACTCAGCCACCCCCACCGTGAGATAGCGGGGATGAGGCGTAAAGCCGGCCAACACCGGCCATGTGGCCCCTGCAATAGACAACGGGCCCATTCTCGCCAGTGCAACCGCATGGGGAAGGGCGCCATTAAACCAAATAGTATGCTGCCAGGCAGAGATTGGAATTTCTTGTGTCCTATATGGGGTATAGACCGCAGGCAGCTGTGTGGCAGTATAGGTATGGAACGTATCATCGCCATCAACCGCCGGAAAAGTCACCCATGAGTAAAACAACTCATATGGGTATGACGCATCAGCGCTTACCACAAAAATTACAGCCATCCCAAAATCCGGCACCCCATACGTCGTCAAATGACGGCGCAGAGGTGCACGGTTATGCGCGGCTATGTCAACCGTCATTAGGACACACTAAAGAGTATCAACGATATCAACAGTAGCACTGGGGTTCAGAAAAAATTACCTTTTTAATGATCAAGCTTGAAGGAACCTATTAGTCGAAACACAGGTAGGTTAAACCGTCACTCCCGTTATCCGTAAACCAGAGTGAGGGCGTTGTGGACTAATACAAGCACTACTAAGGTGTTTCAAATCAATAGACCAAACGTTAGGTGCGCCATGTTGCAGGGATTCTGCTTATGCACAGAACTATGCGCAGGAACCCAGGCCCTCAGTGAATTGTGGTGTACCAAAAACTCACCTCAGAACCCAGAACCCCTTATCCGGCCAGCATCAGTGTCCCATTCGTTATCCAAGGTTTAGCTCGGCGGTCCCAATGTATAGACAACCCAGAACAAGCGACTTAGTATATTTCTCAGGAATGGTGGGAATCAGAAATACCCTTTCGTAATTATTCTCATACCAGTCCACAACAGAATAAACAGAGACACAGTAAAAGTTTAAAGAGTTTATTTTATAAACCTCGTGTCCTAAGATGCAGCAGTTTGGCTAACATTAGCAGACAAACGATTAAGATCAAAACCATCAGCATAGTTACAATACCAAAAAAAATGAAAGGAGTAATCATACTAAAATGACAGTGGATCTAAACCACCTTCCTTTCGCTAGCAAACTAATAGTATTATTTATTAGACTAGTAAAAGGTCTCTAGGCTTGAATGGGGAACCCCATACCGTAAAGATCAGCTCAGTGAGATCACATCACAGGATCAGCTAGGCACTGCTCCTGGGAAAGATCTTCTGAATGTAATGAAAACATGTAACACTGCAATATTAATGCAATTTCAGGTATTTGCAGCTGCGTGCGTGTTATGGCTAAACTAGTGGGCCGATCAACCTGAACTCAACAACATGCACCGTCTAGCGACCCAGACTGTTTCTTTACACTGTGTACAGACCAAGGTCGCTGCTCACTGTTTGGGATGTGAACAACAGACAGTTCTCATGTGAAGCAAAATCGAGTAAGCATTTCTCAAATTAATAACATGTGACTACAGTGTCGTGTGCAAAAGCAGCAAAAGCGGAAAGATGGCTTTCTAACACCTCACGCGGTTGTGCTAACTTAGCATTGCACATATATAGATAACGATCTTCACTACAATGCTGTAGGCCAGCCGATGGTCCAGGGGTCCCATCGGGGCCCGGGAAGGCTCCCCCTGACCTGGCTAGGGTTCGGAAGCTGTGACCGGGGCTTGTGCTCCGTCCCAGGATCTCCCCAGCCTGGCTAGGGTTTGGAAGCTAGGACCTGGCCCGGGGCTTGTGCTCTGTCCGGCGGGCCCCAGGGGGCTGGAGCCTCCTGTCCTGCAAGCCAGCCAAGGGTCTGAGTGCTGGGGACGGGGGTCCACCGGGGGCCTGGCTAGGGTTCAGAAGATGGGCCCGGGTCTCGTGCTCCGTCCGGCGGTCCCCAGGGTGCGGGAGTCCCCCGTCCTGCAAGCCAGCCGGGGGTCCGGGCGCTGGGGAAGGGTGTCCATTGGGGCCCGGGGAGGCGCTCTCCGGCCTGGCTAGGGTTCGGAAGCTGGGACCGGGCCCGGGGCTTGTGCTCCGTCTGGCGGGCCCCAGGGTGCGGGAGCCCCACGTCATGCAAGCCAGACGAGGGTCCGGGTGCTGGGGACGGGGGTCCACCGGGGTCCAGGGAGGCTCTCCCCGGCCTGGCTGCTTTTAGAAGCACGGACCGGGCCTGGGAGCAGGGGTGGCTGGCTTTATCCGCTACGCTGGCAGAACAGAGTTTTCTGCCCACCCCTAGTAATACGGCTGCCCCTTGTCTAACGCATATGGTCCACTCTCGGATAATTCTTTTTGTACAGAGAACTAGTACATAAGGAGACAGCGTTGTGCCCAAGAGCACACAGTTTTTGAGTGGAAAACCCAGAATTCAAGCAGTCCTTCCTGATACTAAAAGATGCCACTTGTTCCAACTCTGACTGCTCATACCCCTTTTTTACCTGCTGAAGTCAAAGGCAGAACTTGCTCATTCCTCAAATTGTACATACAGTGCTGGCCTCCACTGGGCAGGTGCAAGGCCTGCCTGTCACAATTGGAAACATATTGGAGGGTGTGTGGGTGATTTGGGGTTTTCACCCTGAGCCACCTCGTTCTGCATACTCATGTTTGTGACTTGTTGTTAGAAGGGCCAGCCTCAGGGAAGGACAGACTATGTACCTGACCGCCCTGCGACCCACCTTTCCCGGGAAATGTAGCCGAGCACTGGCGGGAGACCCCCTCAGGGCTGGGTCTCGTATCTAGGATCGTACACACTGATTTAGCACCACGCAACACAGAGACACCACACCGTAGATTCTGAAGCACGTATTCTTTATCTAGAAATATCAGGACCTTTATGATCCGCAGAGTCGTCTGTACAAGTAGAGAAAGGGCTCAAAGAGTCTCGGTTGGGGTAGGGGGAGCGGGACAGTCTTAGGATCAGGGTCAGTGCAGGTGCGTATCCGGCGCACGGCTCTCAATCCTCGAGCCGGGGGATATGATACGATCTTTGGGGTCCAGCCAGACCAGAATGGCTCTTTAGTTGCGACCAAGTCTGCAGGGCTCGAGTAAGGATGTTGGAGGCCTGACAATATTCAAGGAGCCGCGAGTCGGTCAGCAGGGCTCAGAGTTCTCAAGGTTGCGAGGGGAGCCACGACCGCGTCAGCAGGGCTCAGATGATTTAGGCAGAAGTCCGTCTCTGCCAGGTGGAGCCGCGACGCTGTCTGCAGGGCTCACCGAGGTTCCAAGAGTTCCGTCGGACCTTGGGAGGATGTTCTTTCAGCCGCGACCACGTCAGCAGGGCTCTCTTCGTTCCAGGATTCCATCTGCTGATGGCCCCAGAGCGCCCCTTGTTATAGGTCGACTCCTCTTTGATGTCCGGAGGTGCCGGAGGTGCTCACCCCATTCGGAACTGAATACCGCAATATCGTCCAGATAGGCGGCGCTGAACTCTTCCAGCCCGGCCAGGACTCTATTCACCAGTCTCTGAAAGGTGGCCGGGGCATTTTTCATCCTGGCATCACTCTGAAGCGATAGTGCCCATCCGGGGTGGAGAAGGCGGACCGCTCTTTGGCTCCTTCTGTGAGCGCAATTTGCCAGTATCCGCAGGTCAAATCGAAGGTGCTGAGAAAATGAGCAGACCCAAGGCGGTCAATGAGCTCATCTGCGCGGGGGATAGGGTGAGCGTCGGCTCGGGTGACCGCATTGAGCCCCCGGTAGTCCACGCAGAACCGTAGTTCGGGGGCAACACCAGGGGCAGCTGCTTTCGGGACTAGTACCACCGGGCTGGCACAGGGACTGTCTGTGGGCTCGATCACCCCTAGAGATAACATCTTCGAGAACCTCAGCCTGGATGCAGGCCCAGACTCGGTCGGGGACGCGGTAGGCTCGGTGCCGTACCGGTGGGCTGTCTCCGGTGTCCACGTCGTGGACACACCAGTCGGTGACCTTGGGGACGAGAGAGAACAGGTCGGAGAACTGCCCCAAGAGCTGGCGGCAGTCCTCGTGTTGTTGGGGTGTGAGGGAGGGGGAGAGGTTCACTCCCTCCACGGAGCCATTCTTTTCTTTGGCCCGCAGGAGGTGAGGGAGAGGCTCCGTTTCCTCTTCCGCCCCGTCGTCTGTGGCCAGGAGTAAACTCAACTCCGTCCGCACGAAGTGAGGCTTGAGGCGGTTCACGTGGAGGACCCGAAGGGGGTTCCGAGGGGACTGGACGTCCACCACGTATGTAACTTGACTTTTTCGTTCTACTACTTTGAAGGGCCCTGTCCATTTGTCTTGGAGGGCGCAAGGCTTCACTGGGGCCATCACCCAGACCTGCTGGCCTGGCTGGAACTCGACCAGAGTGGCATTCTGGTCGTACCAGCGCTTCATTTCTTCCTGGCTCGCCTCGAGGTTGGCCTCAGCCAGCTCTCGGAACTTCCGAGTCTGGTTTCGGAGAGTCAAAAGGTACCGGAACACATCCTGAGGTGGGTCCCGGGGTGCCGTCTCCCATCCCTCTTTGACCAAGCTCAGGGGACCTCTGACGGGGTGCCCATACAGTAATTCAAATGGGCTGAACCCCAAGGACTTCTGGGGGACTTCCCGGTAGGCGAACAGGAGGCAGGGGAGAAGGACGTCCCACTTACGCCGCAGGGGCTCCTCGAGACCCATGATCATCCCCTTCAGAGTCCGGTTAAACCGTTCCACTAGGCCATTGCCTAGAGGATGGTAAGGGGCAGTGAATTTATATGATACTCCACATTGTTGCCACAGGGATCAGGTGTGGACTGGGTCGGGTCGGCTGTGTTAGTCAGGGCCGGGTGGGGTGTAGGGGTCAGTATGGTGTCGCTACGGGTCTGGATGGGCCACGCCACGAGGCCGGGTCCAACACTTGTTTGGCTTATGTGGCAGTCAGTTTGGGTAAAGAAAACAAATACAGAGTTGTCAAGGGAGCCCCAGGTGCTCGCCTTCTCTGTTGAGTGATAGCTGGGTTTTTACACCTGACTGGATCAACACAATAGACACAGGACGCCACATGCCACACCCCTGATGACCTGTCAGACTTGCTGAAAGACAAGAACTGCATAAGCGAAAATGAAATGACAGACAGCCCAAGTAAAATAAATCTTGTCCATTTTAGAAGTAGTTTAAGTAAGGGTTTTATAGGTCTGGTGCTTCTGTTCATTAAACAGGATAAAATGATTAGGGACCAGCTTAGCGAACAAGCATTGGCAAAGCCAGTAGGTCTCTCCTATGCAAGAGCTATGGGCTTTCCAGTATGTTTTAGCCATGCTGTACACCAGTGTGGTTGCTGCTCAGCATGGCTGTAAGGGAGTGGAGTGGAGTGGGGTGGGTAGAGTAGAGTAGATTGGAGTGGGTAGAGTGGAGTGGGTAGATGTTGGACCCGGCCTCGCAGAACGGCCCGCCGTGCACCCGCACCACCGAAACCTGGTACCTGCCGCCCCAACCACCCGGCCCAGCCGGTCCTTCCTACCAGAACACCCACACCCGGCCCGGACATCCCCGTCCATGGCCTCTCTCCTTTCGGCCACCCCGGGCCCGCAGGCCCACTTCATGCGTCAAGATGGCCGCCCGGCCCCAGCGCGACCCTGGCCTAGAGGCGCCACTCCGGCTGGAGGACATCACACTTCCCGGGGGATGAGAGAGGGAGGAGCAGTTTCTATCGCACCTCTGGACTCCCCTGGGACGATGGGTTTCGATCGGCCCTCCGGCCTCCCTGAGAGCTGGCTCCACGCCTGCTGGGTGTCTGGGACTCCTCCCGGCCCGGCCCTGAACGAGATCAAAAGACAATAGCAGGAAACCCCGACAAGCGACCCCCAGGTGACAAGACCCCTGCCTCGACCGACCCCGGACATCAAAGAGGGGTCGACCTATAACAGGGGGTGCGTCGGGTCGGTCCAGAGATTCGACGCTGGAACAACGTAAGCCTGCTGAGTGACTCGCGGCTCCTGAATGATCGTAACATCTCTGAACTTGCGCCTAAGCCTGCTGAGTGACTCGCGGCCCCTGGAAGATCGTACCACCTCTGAACCTGTGCCTAAGCCTGCTGAGTGACTCGCGGCTCCTGGAAGATCGTACCACCTCTGAACCTGCGCCTAAGCCTGCTGAGTGACTCGCGGCTCCTGAAAGATCGTAACATCTCTGAACTTGCGCCTAAGCCTGCTGAGTGACTCGCGGCTCCTTGAAGATCGGACACCCCTGAACCTGTACCTGAGCCCGCTGAGTGACTCGCGGCTCCCCCAGACTCTCCCGGTCCCGCCGGACCCCGACTACGACCCCGTATCCCCCGGCTCGAGGGTTGTGAGCTGTGCGCCGGGTACGTCCCTGCTTGAACTTTTGCCAAAGACTGTCCCGCTACCCCCCTACCTTTCCGAGACTCTTGAACCCGTGAATACCTTGTACATATTTGCCGTGATAACCTACTTGATAAAGATTGTTTCTGAGAACAACCGGTGTGATTGCTCTGTGTCGTGTGGCGCCAGAAGTACGATCCTAGCTGCGAGATTCCTCCCCCTGGGGAGTCTCCCGCCAGTGCCCGGCTACGATACTTTGAGGGTGGGTCTCAGGGTAGTCAGGACCCCCTTTCCGGGCTCCTCTGAGGTCGCCGTCTAACATTGGTGGCAAGCGACGGGATTCGGGCCCATCACCTAGAGATCGTACCGTGAACAACGGACGCACCACCGACAAGGATGGCAGAAGGAAGCGCCATGAGCCCCGCAGAAACCAACGCCAACAGGGTGTTCCAGGTGGAGCATCTAGAGGAATATACACACAAGGAGCTGAAGCAGTTTTGCAAGGAACTTAAAATCGCTACCACTGGTCTCAACACAAAGGAAGATTTGCAGAAAGCACTGAAAACCTGGGTGGAGACCGGAGCCTCCCGCCCGGAAAGCACGGGGGAGCGCCCCGACGAAACCGAACCTCCCCAAAGTGAAAGCAGCAGCAATCAGGTGCGAGGAGGTGTACCAGACGGGGGCTTCTCCCCAGAAGAACTCGCGGACAGAGAGAGAAGCCGCAATCATGAACTAGAGCTGGCCAAACTCAAAATTGAGGGCGAGTTGAAGCTAGCGGAAAAAAAGCTAGCGGTAGAACAAATGCGTGTGCAAGGCGAACTGGAGGAGAAAAAGCTCCAACGAGAGCATGAAGGAAGGAAGCTCCAGCTGGAGCACGAACGCAGCTTAAAGGAACTCGAGCTCAAGGCCCGAAACGAGGAAGGGAGGCCCCCAAGTAACCGAGAGGCGGTCTCCCCAGCGGAACAGAGGGTCCACATCCCGAAGGATGTGGTCAAGGAATATTATAAAAACGATGACATTCAGCAATGGTTTCGGGCCTACGAGGTCGCCATGACCTCCCATCGGATCCCAGAGAAGGACTGGGGGGCGGGGTTGTGGGGGCGGTTTCTGAGCGAAGGAAGGGACACCCTGCTCGACCTACCCCTCTCCCTGCAGACCTCCTACAGCCACATGAAAGAGGCTCTCCTCACAAGATACGGCCTCACCCCAGAAATGTACCGTCAACGGTTCCGGGACTGCAGGAAGATCCCGGGCACCACATGGGTGGAATATGTAAACTTTTTCAGTCGGGCCTTCGATGGGTGGACCAAGGGCAGCAAGGTCACCACCCTGGCCGAACTCACTGATCTCATGTTGTGGGAACATCTAGCTGCGAACTGCTTCGTAGAACTACGTCAGCATCTGCTGGACAGTAAGCTCACAGATCCCCGGAAGCTGGCTGTGGAGGCCGACCGCTGGACCAACACCCGGGTCTCCCGGGGCATGGTAGGAGAGTACCCCCGAACCAGTCAGGGACCACCCCGCCAGAGAGGGGGAGGGAACCAGGGAGGGCCGAGAGAGTCCCAGCCTAGCCCCCCGAAGACACCACCTCCACCTTTCCCGGCACCCCCTCCACCAGTAACCGGGCCCCCTGGGAAACGGGGACACCGGGTGACCGTCACATGTTTTCGCTGCCAGAAACCCGGGCACTACGCCAATGACCCAGAGTGCCCCATGGCCCCCCAAGTCCCCCCGACGAGACAGATAGCCAACGTAGCCCTGGGGGAGGGAGTAGAGGAAGCCGAGGAGTGGGAACCCGCAGCAATGGCCCTAGTATCCCTGGGAGATAGGGAGATGATCCCTGGTAGCCTCCTCCCCTCCAACACCCAGAAGTATGGGCAACTTGTCAAAATCAATGGCCACCAAGTAGAGGCCCTGCGAGACACCGGGGCCAGTATCACCGGTGTCCTCAGGCACCTAGTCCCCGAAGAGCAGATCCTCCCCAACGTCTTTTGCCCTGTTATATCCGCAGACAATCGAGAGAGCATGTGCCAGGTAGCCCTGGTGCCATTTGAGTGGGGAGGGGTGATAGGCAAACTCAAGGTGGCCGTAAGAACCTCCCAGCCGGTCGACTGCCTTTTAGGGAACGACCTAGAGAGTTCCCCATGGAAGCACGTGGAGCGTAAGGCCCACTTGGGAATGATGGGACTCCCCGAGTGGGTGTGCGCCACCACCCGCTCTATGTCCGCCCGACTCACTCCCCAGAGGGAGGTCGAGAGCACCCCGATCGAAGAGATCAGAACAGTCCCCGCCGAGGGTCCTTCCGTCCCCCCCTCAGAAGGGTCCGTCGCTAGCGATGAACCCACACCATCCGACCCTGACCCAGTCCCTGAGTTAGGCGATCTACCCGAGTTGGCCCAATGGCGCCACGAGGGCGGACCCACTCGGGAAGAGTTTTGCAGGGAGCAAGCCACTTGTCCTTCCCTGGTCGGGCTGCGGCGCCAAGCCGAGGGCCAAGCCGCAGGGGACCAGACCGGGACGCACCGAATCTATTGGGAGAATAGCATCCTGTACAGTGAGCAGAAGTCGGTGGAGCTGGGATCGGGACGGGTACTGGTAGTACCCCTCCGCTTCCGAGATTTCCTCCTGGGTTTAGCCCACGACGTCCCCCTCGCCGGTCACCTGGGACAGGACAAGACGTACAACCGTCTTGTGACCCATTTTTACTGGCCTAAGATGAGAGCAGCAGTAGAGGCCCATTGCAAGTCCTGCCCCACGTGCCAGGCTAGTGGAAAGAGTGGAGGGAAACTCAAGGCTCCCCTCCAACCCTTCCCGGTCGTCAGTACCCCCTTCGAACGAGTCGGGATCGACATCGTGGGACCACTGGACCCCCCCACCTCCCAAGGCCACCGTTTTATCTTGGTCCTAGTGGACCACGCCACCCGATACCCAGAGGCTATCCCCCTGCGCACCATTACGGCCCCTGTGGTGGGCCGGGCCCTGATGGGGATCTTTTCCAGGGTGGGGTTTCCCCGCGAGGTCGTGAGCGATCGCGGCACTAATTTCATCTCAAAGTATATGACGTCCCTGTGGCAACAATGTGGGGTGTCCTATAAGTTCACTACCCCGTACCATCCCCAAGGAAACGGCCTAGTAGAAAGATTTAATAGGACTTTGAAAGGGATGATCACTGGCCTAGACGAACCCCTCCGGCGGAAGTGGGATGTCCTGCTCCCTTGCCTATTGTTCGCGTATAGAGAGGTCCCCCAGAAGTCCCTAGGATTCAGCCCGTTTGAGTTGCTCTATGGGCACCCCGTCCGAGGTCCCCTCAGTTTGGTAAAGGAAGAGTGGGAGGCGACACCCCAGACCACTCCCCGAGATGTGTTCCAATACGTCTTGGCCCTCCGGAACCAGACCAGGAAGTTCCGAGAACTGGCCGAGGCCAACCTAGAGGCGAGTCAAGAAGAGATGAAACGCTGGTACGACCAGAATGCCACTCTGGTTGAGTTCCAGCCGGGCCAGCAGGTGTGGGTCATGGCCCCCGTGAAGCCTGGCGCCCTCCAGGACCGATGGACTGGGCCGTACAAGGTGGTGGAGCGAAAGAGTCCAGTTACGTACTTGGTGGACGTCCAGTCGCCACGGGACCCCCTCCGGGTCCTGCACGTGAACCGACTCAAGCCTCACTTCGTGCGGACAGAACTGAGCCTCCTGCTGGCCACCGATGACGGGGCCGAAGATGAGTCAGATCCCCTCCCGGACCTCCTGTGTGTCAAGGAGCAGGATGGCTCCGTGGAGGGAGTGAACCTTTCCCCAGCCCTCACTGCCCAACAACAAGCGGACTGCCGCCAGCTCCTAAGACAATTTGCCGACCTCTTCTCTCTGACCCCCCGGGTCACCAACTGGTGTGTTCATGACGTGAACACCGGGGACAGCCCGCCGGTGAGACACCGAGCCTACCGGGTTCCTGACCGGGTCCGGGCCTGCATTCAAGATGAAGTCTCGAAGATGCTGACCCTGGGGGTGATTGAGCCCTCTGACAGTCCCTGGGCCAGCCCCGTGGTCCTGGTCCCGAAGGCAGCGGCCCCCGGTGTCGCCCCCGAGCTCCGATTCTGCGTGGATTACCGGGGGCTCAATGATGTTACCCGAGCCGATGCCCACCCCATTCCACGAGCCGACGAACTCATTGACCGACTAGGGGCAGCTCGGTTCCTCAGCACATTCGACCTCACCTGCGGATACTGGCAGATTGCGCTCACCGAAGGGGCCAAGGAGCGGTCCGCTTTCTCCACCCCCGACGGGCACTACCGCTTCCGCGTGATGCCCTTCGGGATGAAAAATGCCCCGGCCACTTTCCAGCGACTGGTGAATAGGGTCCTGGCCGGGTTGGAACAGTTCAGCGCGGCATATCTAGACGATATCGCCGTCTTCAGTTCGGAGTGGAGTGGGCATCTCCAGCACCTCCGGAGGGTGCTAACCGCCCTGCGCCAGGCAGGCCTCACAATAAAAGCTAGCAAGTGCCAGATCGGACAAAGCTCCGTAGTCTACCTGGGGCACCGGGTCGGGAGCGGCCAGGTAGCCCCTCTACAACCAAAGATCGACGCCATCCTGGCCTGGGAACCACCAATCACCCAGACGGAGGTCCGAGCCTTCCTGGGACTCACAGGATACTACCGACGCTTCATTCGGGGATATGGCAGCCTGGTCGGCCCTCTCACCGAACTCACATCTAAAAAACAGCCAACGAAGGTGCAGTGGACGGCTGCCTGCCAGGAGGCTTTCGATGCTCTAAAAAAGGCCATGTGCACTGCTCCCGTCCTCCGGGCCCCCGACTATGCCAAGGAGTTCCTAGTCCAGACCGATGCCTCCGAACATGGCATTGGGGCCGTCCTGTCCCAAGTGAATGACCAAGGCCTAGACCAGCCCGTCGCCTTCCTCAGTCGGCGGCTGCTGCCCCGAGAGCAGAGGTGGAGCACCATAGAGCGCGAAGCCTTTGCCGTGGTCTGGGCACTCAAGAAGCTACGACCCTACCTGTTCGGCACGCATTTCAGAGTCCAAACTGACCATCGGCCCTTGCGGTGGCTCATGCAGATGCGAGGAGAAAACCCCAAGCTACTGCGGTGGTCAATCTCCCTCCAGGGGATGGATTTCACCGTAGAACACCGCCCTGGTACGGACCACGCCAACGCTGACGGCCTCTCCCGGTTCTTCCGCCTCAGCGAAGAGAACCCCCCAAGATGATGGGCAGTTCTCTCCGGCTTTCAGCTGGGGGGGACGCGTGTTGGACCCGGCCTCGCAGAACGGCCCGCCGTGCACCCGCACCACCGAAACCTGGTACCTGCCGCCCCAACCACCCGGCCCAGCCGGTCCTTCCTACCAGAACACCCACACCCGGCCCGGACATCCCCGTCCATGGCCTCTCTCCTTTCGGCCACCCCGGGCCCGCAGGCCCACTTCATGCGTCAAGATGGCCGCCCGGCCCCAGCGCGACCCTGGCCTAGAGGCGCCACTCCGGCTGGAGGACATCACACTTCCCGGGGGATGAGAGAGGGAGGAGCAGTTTCTATCGCACCTCTGGACTCCCCTGGGACGATGGGTTTCGATCGGCCCTCCGGCCTCCCTGAGAGCTGGCTCCACGCCTGCTGGGTGTCTGGGACTCCTCCCGGCCCGGCCCTGAACGAGATCAAAAGACAATAGCAGGAAACCCCGACAAGCGACCCCCAGGTGACAAGACCCCTGCCTCGACCGACCCCGGACATCAAAGAGGGGTCGACCTATAACAGGGGGTGCGTCGGGTCGGTCCAGAGATTCGACGCTGGAACAACGTAAGCCTGCTGAGTGACTCGCGGCTCCTGAATGATCGTAACATCTCTGAACTTGCGCCTAAGCCTGCTGAGTGACTCGCGGCCCCTGGAAGATCGTACCACCTCTGAACCTGTGCCTAAGCCTGCTGAGTGACTCGCGGCTCCTGGAAGATCGTACCACCTCTGAACCTGCGCCTAAGCCTGCTGAGTGACTCGCGGCTCCTGAAAGATCGTAACATCTCTGAACTTGCGCCTAAGCCTGCTGAGTGACTCGCGGCTCCTTGAAGATCGGACACCCCTGAACCTGTACCTGAGCCCGCTGAGTGACTCGCGGCTCCCCCAGACTCTCCCGGTCCCGCCGGACCCCGACTACGACCCCGTATCCCCCGGCTCGAGGGTTGTGAGCTGTGCGCCGGGTACGTCCCTGCTTGAACTTTTGCCAAAGACTGTCCCGCTACCCCCCTACCTTTCCGAGACTCTTGAACCCGTGAATACCTTGTACATATTTGCCGTGATAACCTACTTGATAAAGATTGTTTCTGAGAACAACCGGTGTGATTGCTCTGTGTCGTGTGGCGCCAGAAGTACGATCCTAGCTGCGAGATTCCTCCCCCTGGGGAGTCTCCCGCCAGTGCCCGGCTACGATACTTTGAGGGTGGGTCTCAGGGTAGTCAGGACCCCCTTTCCGGGCTCCTCTGAGGTCGCCGTCTAACAGTAGAGTAGAGTAGAGTGGGTAGAGTAGAGTGGAGTGGGTAGAGTAGAGTAGAGTGGAGTGGGTAGAGTGGAGTGGGTAGAGTGGGTAGAGTTGGTAGAGTGGGTAGAGTGGGGTAGGTAGTGGGGTGGGTAGAGTGGGGAAGGTAGAGTGGGTAGAGTAGAGTGGAGTGGGGTAGAGTAGCATATGAGGGCTAGGTGCAGAGGACTCCCAGCAGTGGACAGACATATGAGGTGTGGGTGCAGAGGACTCCCAGAAGTGGACAGAAATATGAGGGGTGGGTGCAGAGGCCTCCCAGCAGTGGACAGAGATATGAGGGGTGGGTGCAGAGGACTCCAAGCAGTGCCCAGACATATGAGGGTGGGTGCAGAGGACTCCCAGCAGTGGACAGAGATATGAGGGGTGGGTGCAGAGGACTCCCAGCAGTGGACAGAGATATGAGGGGTGGGTGCAGAGGACTCCCAGCAGTGCCCAGCCATATGAGGGGTGGGTGCATATCACTACCAGAAGGAGCCAGACATACGAGGGGTGGGTGCAGAGGAGTTCCAGCAGTGGACAGACATATGAGGGGTGGGTGCATATCACTACCAGCAGTGCCCAGACATATGAGGGGTGGATGCAGATGACTCCCAGCAGTGTCCAGACATATGAGGGGTGGGTGCATATCACTACCAGCAGTGTCCAGACATATGAGGGGTGGGTACAGAGGACTCCCAGCAGTGGAAAGACATATGAGGGGTGGGGGCAGAGGACTCCCAGCAGTGTCCAGACATATGAGGGGTGGGTGCAGAGGACTCCCAGCAGTGGACAGAGTTACGAGGGGTGGGTGCAGAGGACTCCCAGCAGTGGACAGAGATAAGAGGGGTGGGTGCACAGGACTCCCAGCAGTGCCCAGAAATATGAGGGGTGGGTGCATATCACTACCAGCAGTGTCCAGACGTATGAGGGGTGGGTACAGAGGCCTCCCAGCAGTGGAAAGACATATGAGGGGTGGGTGCAGAGGACTCCCAGCAGTGCCCAGACATATGAGGGGTGGGTGCAGAGGACTTCCAGCAGTGGACAGAGTTACGAGGGGTGGGTGCAGAGGACTCCCAGCAGTGGACAGAGATATGAGGGGTGGGTGCAGAGGACTCCCAGCAGTGCCCAGACATATGAGGGGTGGGTGCAGAGGCCTCCCAGCAGTGGACAGAGATATGAGAGGTGGGTGCAGAGGACTCCCAGCAGTGTCCAGACATATGAGGGGTGGGTGCAGAGGTCTCCCAGCAGTGGAAAGACATATGAGGGGTGGGTGCAGAGGACTCCCAGCAGTGCCCAGACATATGAGGGGTGGGTGCAGAGGACTCCCAGCAGTGCCCAGACATATGAGGGGTGGGTGCATATCACTACCAGCAGTGGACAGAGATATGGGGGGGTGGGTGCAGAAGACTCACAGCAGTGCACAGACATATGAGGGGTGGGTGCAGAGGACTCCCAGCAGTGGACAGACATATGAGGGGTGGGTGCATATCACTACCAGCAGTGCCCAGACATATGAGGGGTGGGTGCATATCACTACCAGCAGTGCCCAGACATATGTGGGGTGGGTGCAGAGGACTCCCAGCAGTGGAAAGACATATGAGGGGTGGGTGCAGAGGCCTCCCAGCAGTGGAAAGACATATGAGGGGTGGGTGCAGAGGACTCCCAGCAGTGCCCAGCCATATGAGGGGTGGGTGCAGAGGACTCCCAGCAGTGTCCAGACATATGAGGGGTGGGTGCATATCACTACCAGCAGTGGACAGACATATGAGGGGTGGGTGCAGAGAACTCCCAGCAGTGGACAGACATATGAGGGGTGGGTGCAGAGAACTCCCAGCAGTGGACAGAGATATGAGGGGTGGGTGCATATCACTACCAGCAGTGCCCAGACATATGAGGGGTGGGTGCAGAGGACTCCCAGCAGTGCCCAGACATATGAGGGGTGGATGCAGATGACTCCCAGCAGTGTCCAGACATATGAGGGGTGGGTGCATATCACTACCAGCAGTGTCCAGACATATGAGGGGTGGGTTCAGAGGACTCCCAGCAGTGGAAAGACATATGAGGGGTGGGGGCAGAGGACTCCCAGCAGTGTCCAGACATATGAGGGGTGGGTGCAGAGGACTCCCAGCAGTGGACAGAGTTACGAGGGGTGGGTGCAGAGGACTCCCAGCAGTGGACAGACATATGAGGGGTGGGTGCATATCACTACCAGCAGTGCCCAGACATATGAGGGCTAGGTGCAGAGGACTCCCAGCAGTGGACAGACATATGAGGTGTGGGTGCAGAGGACTCCCAGAAGTGGACAGATATATGAGGGGTGGGTGCAGAGGACTCCCAGCAGTGGACAGAGATATGAGGGGTGGGTGCAGAGGACTCCCAGCAGTGCCCAGACATATGAGGGGTGGGTGCAGAGGACTCCCAGCAGTGGACAGATATATGAGGGGTGGGTGCAGAGGACTCCCAGCAGTGGACAGAGATATGAGGGGTGGGTGCAGAGGACTCCCAGCAGTGCCCAGCCATATGAGGGGTGGGTGCATATCACTACCAGAAGGGGCCAGACATACGAGGGGTGGGTGCAGAGGACTCCCAGCAGTGGACAGACATATGAGGGGTGTTGGACAGGCCTCACAGACGGCTTGCTCCCTCCCCGCTCGACAGGGCCCGGACTCCGGCCCACCT